>NW_023994196.1:235000-255000 GCF_015586225.1 Lucilia sericata
TTACCTGCGAATATTAAAACGATTTGTCTTCTTATAACACAAGCGACAAAATACAACAATAACAAAAAGCCCAACAACAAGTGCACAACCATAAAGACGACATTTAAAAGAAAATGTACTTATATCTACATATCTACACAAAAAACACAAACATTTACATAATACGCTGTGTATGTTGGTTGTGTTCTTAGAGGTGTACTATCGCTGTGTCCTTAAAAATATCTTGAAGACAACACCTTTTTGAATGAAAAATTGAAATTATAGTGCTGTCTACACATAGATACTTACATACGTATAAACATATTTGAATGATTATACATATATAAATATATATTTCATGGTATCTGCAAAGATAGTGTAAACAGCTGAATGTGTCTTAGAGTAATTTAAGATTTATATAATAAATGTTTTTCCATCAATATTTAAAGCTTTAATAAATTTACTAATTTGGAATATTTAACAAATATAGCTTGCAGTTCACTCTTTTACCTTTCTTATTTTGGGGAATCATGGGACCCCACAAGGTGACGTGCTATTATGTAGCATTTGGGGGCTTTAAGGATTCGCATATGGATGTATATATGTATGTATATGTAAGTAATTTATCATATACATATGTATGTACAGTGATGTTTCGAAAAATAGAGCACCTCCTCTTTCAAAGTGTATTTTCACTTAAAATATCTCCAATGAAGAATCGAGTTGGAAAAACTAACTGAAATTTTGTATAAAATGTAGAAATACATAAGTTTAAACCAGAAAATATCAAGAAAAAATAAGAAATAACACCTCTTTTTGGAGCAAGAAATATGGAGTCATGTAAAAAAATTCGGGAAGGGTCCTTGTATGGGAGCTATGACCAATTATGAACCGATCGGAAAAAAATTTCACAGTAATATTTCTGTATGTGAGAGCAATACTTGTACCAAATTTTATATGGATATCTTAATTTAGTAATGAGTTATGCGCGTTTGAGTGATTTTTGGGAAGGGTCCTTGTATGGGAGCTATGACCAATTATGGACCGATCGGAAAACAATTTCACAATAATATTTCTGTATGTGAGAGCAATACTTGCACCAAATTTTATATGGATATCTTAATTTAGTAATGAGTTATGCGCGTTTATGTGATTTTCGGGAGGGGACCTATGGGAGCTATGTTTATGGACCCATCCAGAAAATTTTTTCTCTCAATGAATTCTGTTGACATAAGTTTTTATTTTGTAAAATTTTGTGAAGATATCTGCATTCTGACGGAAGTTATTAACAAAAAACTCATGTTCCGGGAATATGTACTTTTGTATGGGAGGTATATGAAATTATGGACCGATTCTGGAAATTTTTTGCAGAAATCAAGATCTTGTATTAAAATGAACGTACGATGACTTTCATGAAATTATCTTGCATAGTTTTCGAGAAAATTACATCAGAATGTATAAAAAATGCTTATTTTTTCCGGAGTTGTTTTAAATTTTGATTCATAACTTTTCCCAATGTGAACCGATTTTGCTCATTTTCAATACCAAACTGTACCGGATAATAGTTAATATTTTTGAATTTCGTTAATTTCCATTGCTTCGTTTTAACGTGAGCGTGTTTTACACAGACAGAAGGACGGACGGATGGACAGACGGACATAGCTAAATCGACTCAGAATTTCATAAGGACCCAGTATATATATACTTTGTTGGGTCTCAGATGAATATTTCTTGGTGTTACACACGGAATGACAAACTTATATATACCCTCTATCACCACTGATGGTGGTGGAGGGTATAATTATAAACTCTTTGGTGTCAATTTGGTACCAGGCGTGCATATTTCCTTTTCCCTCTGTGTATGGTTGAAAATCGCTCTACAGTTTCATCACTATATTTCAATGTTCGAAACAAATATGTGTTATACGAACAGAAATGTATCTACCAAATTTTGATGCAGACATAATCCGTTTTTGCAGATTACCCATCTCGTATTAATATTCTTATTCGGATTCTCCTTTCATAGTCTGTCCAAAGTTTGGCTATCACCTTTTTGTTATATAGATACGTCTAACGCAATCATGCCTTATTGCGTCTGAGGTGTAAGAGGAATTATACGTTTTTATGGAAGGTATAATATGTATTTCAAGCGTTGACTGAGGTTTGAATCACAAAATGGATATATGTGTTCTGGGTTTCTGTCACTAAAGGGTTTCCTACAATAATAAAAGGAGCATTCGGCTAATTAAAAAAAATGTTCATAGAAATACAAAATTTTACTACAGATTACTTACTTGTCTTACAGATTTTATGCCTTTAACTACATTCAAGGTATAAAAGTAGAGTTAACGTTAGTATTTGGTCAAGTACATATATAGGGACAATGCACCACAAAGCAAATAAAACAAAAACATATAAAACTGTAATAACATAATACCCTATTTAAGTATCTTTTGGAATGAAACATAGATAAAATAACTTTTCAAATCAACTGAAATCTTCTCTTATACCGATGAATTTAAGCGATTTATTAACGGTAAAAGCTGAAAAACAGTATAAGGTAACTAGCAGGAATTATGGACCAATTCTAATAAAACATGTGAATTAATGTACAAATGTCCCGAAAAATACATTTATGTAAAATAGACCCTTAATTATATGAAATTTCATAGTCTTTGTCCTTGGGACAATCATCACTATATATAATAATTTTTACAAAATTGAGACTTGCAGTAAGATTTTAAAGTTTTCATGGATAGACGGACATTGTTAAATCGACTCAAAAATTGAAAATTATTATCACGAATGTAGTTATGTAGAGTAAAGTGATAAAAAGCCAGAACAGCTAAAAAAATAATATGATAAAAGGAAATCACAAAATTGCAAAAATCTAACACAAAAAATAACGTTACTGTTTGCAACAGTAAATACTTAAGAAAATAAAGAGAAACGAATCCACCCACACACATACATACATATGTATGTATATAGTATGTTCTAAACGCATCTTAACTTTTTACAGCAATTTATGACAATCCCGAATGAAAAATAGTTTATGTGTATATGAGTGCAATTGACAGACAACAATAAACCAACAAAAGTCAACAGCAGAGGGGTAAACTATATACATTAGGATGGCTGCGAGTTGCTGATGTTCCAGCTAAAAATGAAGATTTAGTTTTTTCAAGATAACGTTTCTGAAATTTTTATAATTTTGAGGATCGGTCCATAACTGACCCTACCACCCATATAAGATCCCTTTAAAAAATGACTTTTGCACTCATTACTGGTCTAAACATTCGAGTATAGCGACGAAATTCGGTATGAGTACGTTCCTTATGGACCGAAACCTCTCTAAGAACTTTTTTAGGATCGGCCCATAAATGACCCTACCCCTCATATAACGCCCCCTCTGAAAATGACTATAACGCTCATTACTGTCTTAAAAATATGAATATAGGGACGAAATTCGACACACATTAGTTTTATGCGAGCCAAAATCTCTCTACCAAATGTGAGGATAGTGAGGATCGGTTCATAATTGACCACACAAGGTCCCCTTCAGGAAATGACTTTAACGCTCATTACTGGTTAAAATAGTTCCTCGCGAGCCAAAATCTCTCTAACTATTTCCTTCAGGAAATAGTTTTGGTTATTAAAATACGAGTTTTCCTTATTTAAAATACGAGTATTGCGATGAAATTTGACATAAACAAGTTCCATACAAAACGAAATCTATATACAAAATTTTATGAGTATCGGTTCATAATTGACGCATATAAAGGTCCTCTTCAGAAAATTACTCATACGCTCACGGTTTAAAAATTGAACAAAAATATATTGTTTTTAAAAATTAATATTTTGTTAGTTCAAAAGAGCTCGGTCCATAATTGACTTAAGCCATATTATAAATATTACCCTGATGTTTATAGGGGAGCATTCCTTTTACGGCATACGGTTTGATGGTGGGTATATGAGATTCGGCACAGCCGAATATAACACTCTCACTCTCACGACCAATTATGAACCGATCCAGAAAATTTGTTCTTTATATGAAATTCTATTTATATAAAACATAAATTTGTGAAATTTTGTGAAGATATCGATATTCTGAAAGAAGTTAGTAACATTTAATACATTTTCCGGGAATACATATCTACATTTGTATGGGAGATATAGGAATTTGTGGATTAAATTTCGAAAAAGGATCAATTTATCCTTTGACCCAGCTCTCCAATTATTGACCAGCAGAAAAATATTTTGAGAAATATTATGTTAAGATGACTTTATTTTTTCTCTTTGTAAACTGGGCCATCCTAATGTATATAAAGCGGAAATAAGACAATGCACATGACCCGCTTGTTACAATTTATTCCAAGAATGAAAGTGCACATAATACATATACAGATAAATAAATTTACAGTAATCGGCAGTTCATGGTGATTATCCTGAACTAGAGATATGGATTGTTATTTGAAGCTATTTGGGGATATCTGCTTCTTTACGGCCGCATTGAAAATCCAGATGATGCCTTTCAACCGTCTTCTTCCAGGATTAATAGGCACATTGTCCTTATTTATCCGATTCTGAATATTCAGTTTCTAGAATTGTTTACGATCTAAGATTACGCCAAGGTATTTGATGTGACTAATAGTTTTTCCTAGTGAGGAAATTGAGTAAGGGAGATCGACAAGAAAGTATTGTTTATGTACACTCAATATCCAATTAGTGAATAAGGAAATGTTTTAACAGATTTGGGTTCGGTGATAGATAAGGTCAATCTCAAGTGAGCATATATAACACTTTAAAAAACACATATTTAGAATATGTAACGTCCTTATAAGATCCCAAACTTTCTAAATATCTGGCGAACTTTCTCAATATCTAGCGATCAATGATAATAACTGAGCTGGGGTTTATCGCCTATTGATCCGAGGTTATCGCTGTTTCATTATTAACAATAATCAAACAACTCAGGACCCCGTAGAATGAAGTACAGACGGAATAAAACAAGTTAGAGTGCTATATTCGGCTATGCCGAATCTTAAATACCCTCCACCAGCTACTTTTTATTGAAACCCATCTAATTTTTAGATAACTTGCCAAAATTTTTGTCGAACTAATTTTGATTAGGTCCAAAAAAATGTATATTAATACGCCAGTTCGAAAACATTTTAATAGAATGATGTAGCTATACACAGAATATGGGAGTTGTGACCAATTATGGACTGATCAAGAAACAATTTAGTATAATGATTTTTATGCAGAAAAAGATCAAATCTAATTCTACTTCAATAGCTTTATTAATCAATGAAATATGTGAGTTTAGGTGACTTTAGGAAGTGGACTTTATATAGGAGCTATGAGCAATTAAGGGCAGAGTGATTCATATGTGCACAAATCATATTTTATCAAGATATCTTTATTTGATAATTAAATATGTGCGTTTAAGGGATTTTTTGAAGTGGACCTATTTGAATTTTCTCAAATTAACTTTATTTGACAATGAAATATGTGTGTTTAAGTGACTCTCAGAAGTGGACCTTATATGGAAGCTATGACCAATAATGGACCGATCCGAGAAAAAAGTGGTAGAATAATTCATATGTACACAAAACTTATTCAAGTTGAATTTTACCCCTATAGCTTTAGAATTCAATGAAATATATGCGTATAAGTGATTTTCGGAAGTGGACCTTATAAGGGAACTATGACCAATTATGGGCCTATTCGGGAAACATTTCGCAGAGTAATTCATATTTGGACAAAACATGTTTGTGTCGAATTTTATCAAGATAGCTTTATTTGATAATGAAATATGTGCTTTTAAGTGATTTTCGTAAGTGGACATTATATGAGAGTTATGAGCAATAATGGACCGACCCGTAAAAAATTTATAAAATGATTTGTACGTACACAAAACATATTCAAGTCGAATATTATCCCAATAGCTTTAGAATTCAATGAAATATATGCGTTTAAGTGATTTTCGGAAGTGGACCTTATATGGGAGCTATGACCAATTATAGGCCTATCCGGAAAAAATTTCGTAGAGTTATTCATGTTTAGGCAAAACATATTTGTGTCGAATTTTGTCAAGATAGCTTTACTTGACATTGAAATATGTGCTTTTAAGTGATTTTCGGAAGAGGGCCTTATATGGGAGCTATGATCAATAAGGGACCGATCCGTAAAAAAAATAGGGAAATGATTTGAATGCACACAAAACATATTTCTGTCGAATTTTATCCCGATAGCTTTAGAATTCAATGAAATATATGCGTTTAAGTGATTTTCGGAAATGGACCTTATATGGGAGCTATGACCAATTATGGGCCTATCCGGAAAAAAATTCGTAGAATGATTCATGTTTAGGTAAAACATATTTGTGTCGAATTTTATCAATATAGCTTTACTTGGCATTGAAATATGTGCTTTAAAGTGATTTTCGGAAGTGGGCCTTATATGGGATCTATGACCAATTATGGACCGATCAGTAAAAAAATTTTGTAGAATGATTTGTATGTATACAAAACAGATTTGTGTCGAATTTTATCCCGATAGCTTTATAATTCAATGAAATATATGCGTTTAAGTGATTTTCGGAAGTGAACCTTATATGGGAGCTATGACCAATTATGGACCTATCCGGAAAAAATTTCGTAGAGTGATTTATATTTCGACTAAACATATTTGTGTCGAATTTCATCAAAATAGCTTTAGTTGACAATGAAATATGAGCTTTTAAATGATTTTCGGAAGTGGGCCTTATATGGGAGCTATGACCAATAATGGACCGATCCGTAAAAACTTTTGTAGAATGATTTGTATGTACCCAAAACATATCCAACTCGAATTTTATCACAATATCTTTATTCATCAATGAAATATATGCGTTTAGGTGATTTTCGGAAGTGGACCTTATATGGGAGCTATGACCAATTGTGGACCGACTGAGATCTGCGTTGACAGTATGATTTCTGTTCATATTATATTTACATGTACAAAATTTCGTGTTGATACCGATATATTTGAGGGAGTTATTAACGATAAACTAATTTCCGGGAATATATAACTTTGTATGGGGGCTATGGGAAATATTGGATCGATTGTAAAGATTTTCAATATAATTGATCACTACTCTAAAAAAATAATGTGTGACAAAATTCATCGAAATATCTTTGGTAGTTTCTGAGAAAACTTCAAAAGAATTATGAAAAAAACGTAATTTTTTTCGAGGTAGTCTGAAACTTTTACTCATAACTTTTTACGATGTGAACTGATTTTGCTCATTTTCAATACCAAACTGCTTAGGATAATAATAAATATTTTGGGTGAATTTGGTTTATTTCCTTTACTTAGTTTTAAGGTCTCGGGGGAGTTTTCCAGATTTTTCCTACCGAGCGCGTCCCCGGGTGGCGGATAGGGGGTGGTGATGGACCATCTGTCCTCTCCCAGCTTTAATTTCACTTAAGCTGAGGGAGGGCAGATTGTCCACCACCTGGGAATATTATATTCCCCGCGGACCAAAAAACTGGAAAAAAAAAAAAAAAAAAAAACAAATATGGAAAATAAAAATAAAAAGATAAAAGTTACGGTGCAGGGCCTAAATAACCCAGTACCGGCGGCAAGTGTTGATCTACTCGCGAGTCACGTGTCGTCGTCATCCTGCAATCGTGAGCAGAATACTACTACGGAGGTGGGTACCTTGGCCTCCGTGGCGGACAATGCGTCAAGTGTACAGCATGCCGCTGGCAAAAATATAGGGGTGAAAGAGAAGGATGTACTCGGAGAGAGCTCTAAGCTACCTCAGCCTTTAAATATAGGTGAGGGTTCCGACTCTGAATCCTCAGATGATAATAAAAATAATACCATTATAGCAAATCCCAAAAAGGATGAAGTAGAGCAAATGGTGAAAGAGGTGAGTGATAGCATAGCTAAACTACCTATTACTAAGAAAAGACTTTCTGGAGCACAGAGGAGGAAGTTGAAAAAGATGCTTCAAGAAATCATAGTTAGTCAATCCCACGACACTCCAAAGGAAAAATCGGACTCTCTCACAAGATCTGAGGCAAAAAGGATCAGGTCTCCCGAGGAGTTGACAACTGAGAATAAACCTAAGAAGAAAAAGAGCTCCCCGTCTTCTAATACACAGTCGAAGCCAAGCCATACTTCACTCAAAGGAATCTCAAGTGAGAATCCTGCGAGTAAGGGTGACAACGCCAAGCCAGATATTCCGAAGACGAACACGTCGGCGAAATCAACCTCGAAGGTAAGGGAATCTCAAAAGAAGCCCCGAAAAACGAGGAAGGAGAAGCTAGACGGAGGAAAAGGAAAAGAGCCGCCATCTTACGCCAAAGTTGCCAGAAGTAGGCACCGGGACGATCTCTGCTATGCAGTTTACGATGCCGGTAATCCGACAGGCAAAATTCCAATAGACCAACAGAGTAAAATAGAAGACCTGGTCAACAATAAGATAGTGGACCATGCAATCGCTTCAAAGGGCAAACAACCAATAGAGAGCGAGAGCTGCGAGTTCAGCATGGGCGTGATGTTGATGAGGTTGGCATCTCACCAATGTGTTAGCACCCTAAAGAACTTGGTGGAAAGTATCCCTCCTCCCTGGGACGGCGCTAGGCTGGGACTGGCAAAGAAGAGCGAGCTTCCGGTGCTCCTAAAGTCCACTGTCTACATAAAAGGATGGGGCAGTAAACTGGCTAATGAACGTATACTGGAAATTCTTGGAGGTCAAAATGCTGAGCTGGCCGTGGAAAAATGGGATGTCTTTTACAGGAAAGAAGAACCTGAGGGAACTTTATTTGTAATAGGTATCGACCAGAAATCCATGGCTAGTCTTGCCAAGAATAAAGGTAGGGCTTACTTCGCCTCTAAATCTGTCATATTCAAAATTGGGAAGGTGCCGATTGGAAGGGCTGTTACAACAAGCCTCGAAAAGGACACTAAAAAACCTAAGACCACAGCATCAGTATCCACTACTGATAACGTTGAGGAGTCAAATCCTAAAATCGAGGAATTTACCATTAACTCGCCAGAAGAAAGTGTAGTTGCCCTTTCCAAAATTGGGAAGGCGCCGATTGAAAGGGCTGTCAAAACCGGCCCCGACAAGGACACTAAAACACCTAAGACAGTACCCAAAGCATCATTAGCAAGTACTAGCAATGTTGAGGAGTCAAATCCTAAAAGCGAGGAGGAAATCACTCACCCGCCAGAAGACAGAACAGCAATGCTCTCCAGAATTGGGAATGTGTCTATTAAAAATATTGCTATTCCTATGCCTGATAAGGACACCGCAGTGCCATCTACAGTACTCACTGCATTAATAGCCACTTCAGGCTATCCGGAGGAGTCAAATCCAAAGAGCGAGGAGGTGACCACCAACTCGCTGGAAGACAGTTTAATGGATGACCATGATTGAGGTTATCCAAATAAACCTCCATCGGAGCGAGACAGCTACCAACGCTCTGATGGCTAAAATCAACACAGGTAAAATACATATAGCTTTAATCCAGGAACCTTGGACGATTCGCAACAAGGTTTCTGGATTAAATCACGTAAATTTCCAACTTTTCTACGCTGATACAGGATCTCGCCCGAGAACATGTATCTTATGTCACAAGAACTTATGTTTTCTCCTCTCAACAGGATTATCAACATCGGATGCAACGGTGCTGAAGCAAGGTCGTGGCAACATATTCCTTGCATCTATTTACCTACCTTTCGATTCTCCGACACTACCACCAACGTCGGATCTGATGAAACTGGTTGAAGAGGCACAAAGGAAAAATAAGAAAATTGTAATAGGTTGTGATGCCAACTCGCATCATGTAGCTTGGGGTAGTACAAACACCAATCGCAGGGGACAAGCCCTCATGGATTTCTTTAATACTAAAGACTTGATAACATTGAACTTAGGTAATAAAGCTACCTTCGTCAATAGAATCAGAGAAGAAGTATTAGATATAACTATATGTTCAGAAGAGCTTATAAACGAAATTCAGGATTGGAGAGTTTCGGACGAGCACTCCTTTTCTGATCATCGGTACATAAGATTCAAAATACTAAGGCCACCACCAAAGCCGATAAAGTTTCGGAATAAGTCTAAAACTAATTGGACAATGTTCGGGACCTTACTAAAGAACCGTTTAGGTCAGGACACTTTTCAATGTCGAAATAAAGAGGATATAGATGCCAAAGTGGAAACGTTCACAAGTGCCCTGGTTGAATCGTTCGAGGACAGCTGCCCTCTGCGAGAGCGGAGATCTGCCCAGGAAAAACCCTGGGTAACTGGGGAGATCCGGAACCTTGGGAAGACTCTTCGCAAACTATTTAACCGGGCACGGCGTAAAAAGACCGCAGTATACTGGGATGAGTATCGTAATAAACTTGGTGAATATAAGAAAATCGTTCGAAAAGCCAAACGAGACTCCTGGAAACTTTTCTGTGAACAGGTAGATAGCGTAAATGACGTATCGAAGATAAAAAAATTCCTATCCAAAACTCATGTCCAACCGGAATCTATGATCGATGACACGGGCAGGAGGCTTGAGGATATGGAGGAGACAATGAAACTCCTAATGGATTCTCATTTCCCACCCGGTATATCGAATAACATAGATGAACCGATATTGGAGGAAGGGGAGGGTAACACGGAAATAGTTATTACAACTGACATGGTTAAAGGGGCAATCAAGAGCTTTGCTCCCTATAAAGCTGCAGGGCCGGATGGAATTTTCCCGGCACTTTTGCAGATGGAGGCGGGACTGGTTTCCGTACATCTGTCACAGATATTCACTGCATGCTTAAAATTGGCATATACCCCAGTTAAATGGCAGGATGCAAGGGTAATATTTATACCCAAACCAGGGAAACCTAGCTATGCGACACCTAAGTCCTATCGACCGATAAGTCTTACGTCCTTCCTACTTAAAACCTTGGAACGGATAGTCGATAGCATGGTTAAAAGCAGCATACCATACAATGACCTTAAATATAAGCAACATGCTTATGTAAAGGGACGATCGGTGGAAACCGCTTTAAATGAAGTTGTCCACTACATAGGTGAATCTTTCGATAGCAAACTGTATACACTGGCAGTATGCATTGACATCGAAGGCGCTTTCAATAACGTGCACACTGATACCCTTATCCAATCCCTAGACCAGTTTTATGTTGACCGGGTGCTCCGTAACTGGATCAACTACATGCTAAGGAACAGATGGATAAGCTGCGAGATGTACGATATAACTATAAGGAAAAAGGTATTTCGAGGTATACCACAGGGTGGCATTTTGTCACCTTTACTCTGGGTCACCACGATTAATAGCCTCCTAAGGACCCTAACCGAGAAAGGACTTAGACCTGTCTGCTATGCAGACGATGTCGTAATACTTTTAAAGGGAAAGGATCCAAATTACTTGTGTAGAAGAGCTGAGGAGGCTCTGAATACGGCCTTGAGCTGGGCTCAACCGAGAGGCCTCAATGTTAACCCGGCGAAGACGGAAATCTGTCTTTTCACAAGAAAGACAAAAATTTCTACATATACTGAACCTTGCTTCTTGGGCAAGAAGATACCGGTGACAGACAAAGTTAAGTACTTAGGTGTAATACTTGACCGGAAATTAAAATGGAGACACCACATAGAGGATAGGATCAACAAGGCACATCGGTGCTGGGCGATATGTAGGAGAACCATAGGCATGAAATGGGGTCTTAGTCCTACTATGACAAATTGGCTTTATAAAAGTGTAATTAGACCAATTCTAGCTTATGCTTCAATAATCTGGTGGACTGCTTTGGACAAAAAGTGTAATATCAAATTACTACAGGGAGTTCAGCGTACATGCTGCTTGGGTATAAGTGGTGCCATGTGTACTACTTCAACCAAGGCTCTGGAAACGTTGCTAGATATTCCACCCATTGAAACATATATAAGATATGAGGCGGCGCTTACAGCCGAACGGCTCTTTACTCTAGGCGAACTGGCCAAAAACGGTTATAGGACACGTCATCAATGTATACTGGACACATTGGAAGGTTATACACATTCATCGGACGTGCCTGATCGCATACCAGACACTGAATATGTCGGAAACTTTGAAACGCTAATCCCAGATAGAATGTCTTGGTCAAGCGGAACATTAGAGCAAATACCAGTAGGAATCCGTTGCTACACGGATGGCTCTAAATTAGGGGACAAAGTGGGTCTGGGGTTCTATATTGAAGACCCAGAAACAGAAATATACCACCGTTTACCTAATCATAACACAAGCTTCCAGGCAGAAGTACGAGCAATAACGGAATGTGTAAATTGGATTAGAATAAATATGGCGCCCACAAGGCTTAATATATTTACCGACAGCCAGAAGGCAATTTGTGCGATATCAGGTGATAGAATTAAATCTAAGACCGTATTGGATTGTAAGAAAGCTTTAACTGAATACTCTCCCAGAGGTAAGGTTCACATCATATGGGTACCAGGCCACTCGGGAGTAATCGGCAACGAAAGGGCGAATGCAATAGCTTTAAAGGGAAGGGAGCTCGATGTAGTTAACCTGACAAACGCAAAACCATTCGACGCAACAAAAGCTGAATTAAAAATATGGATGAGAGAATCCCATAAGGCCTCTTGGAATAATGAAACGGTGGGTAGAACCACAAAGATTCTATGGGGTGACCCTGATGAGAGCAAGACGAGAAATCTTCTCAAAATGAGCAAGTCTGAGGTTAGTATGATGGTACGTATTCTCAGTGGACACACAGGATTACGAGCACATCTATACAAAATTGGACGTGCGAATTCAGACGAATGTAGAGCATGTGGAGAGGACAGGGAAACTCTGGAGCACTTTCTTTGCCATTGTCAGGCATTCGTCGAAGTTAGATCCAAGTATCTTGGAAGTGATGTTATTCCGGAAATAACATTCTTAACCAACACCGATTGGAAGATTCTTAGGAATTACGTCCAGGAAACTGAGTTTCTGAACATTCAGTAAACAATTTTTTTTTTTTTTTTTTTTTTTTTTTTTTTTTTTTTTTTTCTTGAATTGGAGCGCACAACAGGCCCGATAGTGGCCTAGGTGTATTTCTTCGGATTTGATGTAGTATACATCCTCCTATCAACCTAACCTAACCTAACCTAGTTTTAAGGTGAGCGTGTTTTACACAGACAGACAGACAGACGGACAGACGGACATAGCTAAATCGACTCAGAATTTGATAAGGACCCAGAATATATATACTTTGTTGGGTCTTAGATAAATATTTCTTGGTGTTACACACGGAACGACAAACTTATATATACCCTCTATCACCACTGATGGTGGTGGAGGGTATAAAAATCAATATTTGTTTGTGGTAAAAATAATACTTATTAAAAGTGATACAAGACTACTTGTAAAATTTCTGGGTAAGAACTAAAAATCACACAGGATGAACGAGGGAATGATGTAAAAAACCGCAGTAATATAAAGGATATAACAAATCTATACAATTCTGTACTTAAGATAAAAGCAATTCGTAAATATTGCAACAAACGGTCAATAAAGTTCGACTATATAATGTACTGCAATTTTAGAACTGTTACTTAGATTTAATCGCCATATCATACATTGGCTTTTGAATGATCCTTTAATGATAGTTCAATGACAATTTAAACACAACCCGATATTAGCTCAAAAACAAAACCTTTTGCATTTACTAATATTGAAAATATTTACCATTATTTATACCTACTAATTTCTATCATAGCTAGAAATAGAACATACACCACCACTAACTAATAATAAAACCCTGCTAAAACAAGATTGTGTAGTAAAATCACAAAAACTGCAAAATGAAAATATGTATTGCAAAACTGATTGCTGATAATAAAAACGGATGTTATACAACAACGCCATTTTGAAAATTGTTATCTGGCAATAAGAACAAAAACACACCAAGTCGACAACAAAGAGTATTAACAATAGCAACAACAACGACAATAATATATGTATTTCCTTTCTGTATCAGCTAGAGGTGGGGAGAAAGAGAGGAATAATAAATATCTCAAATTTATTGTTTTGCTTCATGTAATTTTTATTTCCTTTTCAAAAGCGGAAAATAACCAATGCAGTGGAAACTTTTATTAGGATTAAATATCTTAAGGATTTAAACAGACAATAACTTCCTTTTAGTTAATTCGCATATGTCCACCAAGTCTATTTTGGTTTAACATTTATTAGAGGTAAGAAAATAATAAAATTTAAAGGCGATGGGGTTATATAGATTTTATCATTGCATTTGTAATACATCGAAATATTGGTCCTTTTATATATTCTGGGTCCTTAATAAATTCTACGATGTTCTAGTCATGTCCTTTCGTCTATCTGTTGAAGGCACGATAGAGGCCACATGGGAGCAGCTGGATAGTTGAAAGTCTGCACTGTATACGATTTCAGCTAGCCCCTATACAAGTGGCACCCCGGAATACAATTTAAAGAGATATAAATAAGTTTAATTAGGGAGCAATCGTGATAAAATTTTGTTCAAATTAGTTTTATTCACCCAGACAATTGTAATGTGATAAATGGCAAATATCGCACCACAATTGATCCTATCCTATCCTATCCTATCCTATTAAGGATTTTAGTGCTCATAACTGACTTAATATTAGCAGTATATAAAAACTAGCTTTATAAAAATCTCTTTACCAAATTTGGTATGAATCGGTTAGTAACTTACCCTACCCGCCATATAAGAATTCCTTCAGAAAATTTTCGTAATAATCATTTGCCTCATTTGACCCTATCCCTCATATAAAGTTACCTTTAGAAAATGACTTGATGGTGAAAATTCACTTATAAACACTAATATCACGATAATATTCCGCATAAATAACTTGAATGTAGACGTAAATCATCCCCATATAAACCCTCTTTTAGAAAATCCATGTTTTTATCAACAATTTATTAAAATATTTCTTAATTAAGGTAACAATGAAATTATATGCCTTATTATTAAAAAAATTATGAACATTTGTAGTCACTGGTGAAGGGTATTATAAGGTCGGTCATGCCCGGCTATTAATTCTTACTTGTTTATTATACCCCCCCATCAAAAGATTGTTTTTGTCATTCCGTTTGTAACACATCGAAATATTGGTCACAGACCCACAAAAGTATATATATTCTGGGTCCTTATTAAATTCTAAGACGATCTAGCCATGTCCGTCAGTCCGTCTGTCTGTCTGTTGAAAACACGATAGAGTCCGAACGGAAATAGCTATAGGGTTAAAATTTTACACAAATATTCTCTAAAGGTAAGGTTTGTTTGCTATTGAAAATGGGCAATATCGGTTCATGTTTTCGCATAGCCCCCATACAAGTGACCCCCTATAGCTGCATTAAAAACAGCAGAATGTCAATTAAATTCCATATAAATAAGTTCTATATGAACCAAAATTTTTCTACCAAATTTTATGAGAATCGGTCCATAATTGACCCTACCCCCATATAAGGTCCCTCTCAGAAAACGACTATAACGCTCATAGCATGCTTCAAAATAATAGCAATACAACGAAATTCAACATAAACAAGTATTAGGGGAACTGAAATCTATCTGCCAAATTTTATGGACATCGGTCCATAATTGACCCTACCCCCATAAAAGGTCCCTCTCAGAAAATTACTTTAAAACTCATATTCAGTAAATCAACTAAAGTCAACATAAACAAATTTTAGCCGAACATAAATCTCTCGACCATACTTTATGATAATAGGGCCATAATTGACTCTACCCCCTATATAAGGTCCTCTTCAGAAAATTACTGTAACGCTTATAGCTTGCTTCAAAATGATAGTAAAGCAACGAAATTCGACGTAAACAAGTTTTAGGAAAACTATAATATCTCTCCCATATTTTGTAGAGATTCCCCTCAGAAAATTACTTTAAAGCTCACAACTTTCTTCAAAATACCATTAAATCAACCGAAGTCAACATAAACAATTTTTAGTAGAACTAAAACTTCTCTGCCTAATTTTATGAGGATCGGTTCGTAATTGACCCTACCCCCGATATAAGGTCCCCTCATAAATTGACTACAGCGATCATAATTTGCTAAAAAATTATAGTAAAGCAACGAATTTCGACATAAATAAGTTTTCGGGAACAAATATTTCTCTGCCAAATTTTATGGAGATCGGCTCATAATTGACTTTACCCCCATATAAGGTTCCTCTCAGAAAATTACTTTAAAGCTCACAATTTGCTTCAAAATGCCACTATATCAACGAAATTAACATAAACATGTTTTATAGAAACTAAAATCTTTCTGCCAAATATTAAGAGGTTCGGTCCTTAATTGATTCTACCCCTTATATAAGGTCCCCCTCATGAAATGGCCGCTCATAACAATAACTTGCTTCAACATTAAAGAATAGCAGCGAAATTCGCCAATAATAATAGATAGAAATACTTTATATTAAAAATCTATATTGAAACTATTATTTATAATGAAAAATTAAATTTTTAATTTAAAAATTAACTTAGAAATTTTTAATAGTTCATTGTTTTTTCCCATAACCTTTAATAAATATGTACATACATGTATACTGACTGATATTAACTTTTCGAATAAGTTTTTCAAACAGCATCGCAAGTACAAAGACCAAAAAGAAAACACTCAAAGATAAAAAAAAAACTACAAAAGACTCTAAAGTACAAAAAAGTATTAAGCAGTTATAAAACAAATAATTTACATTTTAAATGAATAAATAAAAAAAAACACAAAATTCAAAAACTAAGTTTAAAAATATTATAAAAATGTCATTAAAAATAACAGACCAATTGAGAAAAAATCAAGATAAGCTGCCCGAGTCAACTAGTACTGACTGAAAATATACAACACAAACATCAGTACTATCCAAACATAATACTTAGGAGCACAAAACATTGACAACAAAATTTAATCCCTATTTCTATTTTGAGTTTTCATTTGTCCTGTATATTATGTACAAACGTAACTATGTTCAGCAAAGATTAGTGTACAATTTAACTGCGTAAAATTGTAAATACTTTCAACAAACACAAAATAATAAAAATATTTGTTATAATAACAAATTTGTATTTTTTCATAAGCCTGCAGCATTTGCTAAAAATATTCATAGAAATACTTGTAAGTACATGATTCCATACAGATTTTTCTTTTCGTTTTTTTTTTTTCTTTTTGTTGATTTAAGTCTAGTCATTGAAATTCGAATGTTGTTCTGTCTATGCCTTTCGAAGGAAGATGCATGCACGGACAGCCATAATGTCAGTTTGTATGCAGACTTAAATTATAGAATTCATTTGCCAGCAGTGAAACAATAAAAACTTAATTTAGTTTCAACCTCAAGAAAATGTATATTAAGCCAAACGTGTATCACTGGATGAGTTTTTAGGAAATATCAGCAGAGTTGTACTAATTTTTTTAGTGATTATAGTGATTTTGTATTTCGGGCGGCCATTCCATTTGTGAAACCGTTCTCCTATATTGCAAAAATATTTTGAGAAAATTTTATACTCTTATGTTCCTTCTTCTGTCCTCTCGTGTCTTCGACAAACAGATGAACAGAAGGATGGACAAATTTATATCATCTTAGAATTTTACCTGGACTATATGTACATATAGTATATCCATTATGTGGTCTATCTTCATTCTTCTTTGGTAGAGGATAAAAGAAGCCTTGTAATCAGATGGGAAACAAAAAATGGCACATAGTAGGTAAACTATTTGAGTCCCTTTACAGCCGTCCTTGGAGCATTTACTTCCTCGAATACTCCAGCCGTTAAATACTAAATTTATTTTCAATTAGTATTGAATCTACTCCAATGAGGTTAAAATATTAAACATATCCGAATAAAATTTGTTACTGAAATTTTCTGATACCATCTATAATAAAACAGTTTACCGCTCCTGGTTAAAAAAAAAAACAATTATTATTACCACAAAACTCTTTTCAGGTCCTATTTCACTTGGTTTGTAATGATTTCGTTTTTTTTTACTTTCTGCATTTTCCTACAGACAAAACATAAATGTCTTGTATCTTAAAGAAGAAAATTAATGTCAGCATAACCTCAGTTCTGTGCTTTCCAGATTGTATTTGAAATTGTTCCTCAGAGAGCCCCAACATCATTTTAGAAAACATTATTATTGGCCAAGTGGACATTTCCATTGTGGTTGTTCTAATACAAACTATTCTAATAATACGTATGTATGTATGTTTGTGGTATGATGTCGCAAACGTAGATTTCCATTATGGTCTATGAACCATGTGGTGATTGTGTGTTTGCATTTTATTACAATTTGGTTCTGGTAGTTTTAACAGGAGAAATATTCTTTGAATATGATTGAACTGAATTGTTATGCTATCACAATGGGATTCAGTTTTAATATATATATATTTTGCAGTTAGACATGCCTATCGAGATAGATTTTTAGAATTCCCAGGTTTCGGAAATTGTAAGCAAGATAGTAAACAACAACCAAAATCACTAATTCGGGACAACACCTTCGAACTACTGGTTCAACTTGCATTTTAGTCATTGTATATTCATGTGTATATGTATGTATGTTTTCCGTAAGTGTATTTTCGTACATGTTAAAAAGTTGCTTCCACTCATACACTCTTTTTCTCATTTTGTTATCTTTTGAAGTCATCAAAAATAATGTCTTTATTATATTTTTCTTGGTTTTCTGCCAAATTATTATGAAGTCAATATTTTTCTTTTCATTTCTTAGGTGATTGTATGCATTTGGTCCATTATATGATTTTTTCCTATTTGAATTTTTTTGCTATTACTTTGAATTTAGTAAAAAAAGTACAGTTAAAAAATCTAATTTTAAAAGACATTTTTTAAATTTAAGTAATAAGATTTATAAGAAAAATATACTAAATTAAGATTTGCATAAAAATCTAACATGTACTAAGTCATGTATTTCTTTAATTAACCACGTATGCGTATGATTAACATCTATCAATAATAACATGTATACGTTTTGATATGTGTTCTTTTAGATATTTTTTTCCGTTTACATGAAAAGTAAACAATACCATAAACTATTCAATATACCGTTTTACTATTAAATAATTATAATTTGCCTTGAATTAATGGTTCAAGTCACTGAAAGAAGCAAATACATGAAAAATTTTAATATTTAACAATTAAAGTATTTTCCCTAATTTAATTATCAGTTTTATGCCTAAAGAGCCTAAATATGCATCAAATTACCAGCATACATTTGAAATACATACAGGCATGGAAAGAAGTGTTTAAACGAGTGACAATTTTAAGCAGCTTTCTATCGTCTCTTAACATTTTCTGATATTAAATTGTAGTCATTTTGTGTTAGCTGTCCGGTAATTTGTCATTCTGTCTGTTATTTGAAAATTTTGTTCATTTTATTTTTATTAAATTTTCTTTACTTTTTACTTCTATTTTGCTGTCTTTACTTATTTTCGCTGAATATTAAATATATCTGTGTCTTATAGGTCGGGGATATTTATTTAAAATGCAAGGTAATTATTATTACAGTAAAAGTGTTTTTAAGTGTTTTATTGAGAAAACATTTTTTCACTTATATATTGTATAATTAACTTAATTGGCCTCCTTATTAGGAAAATTATTTATTTTTATTTCTACAACAAAAAACAAAAATAAATTTATTTTTTCTTGTGTTTTCTTCTGCTCAAATCTTAATAATATTAATAATAAAGTATTTTTTGAAAAAAAATCTCGTAGGGAGTACAAAGGGTTTACCTATTTTAAAGTTAATTATTTTTAATTAGGATATAAAAAATCAAAAACGTGTATACATATATCGTTCTAAAATTCCTGGTCTAAAGATTAACATATGCAGATATCGCCATACCTGTGTACTCGTTCATACTACAAAAGAAATCATACCGAAAGTTTTTATCTCCAATGGCTCATTCCTTTATTTTGTCGTAATGGGTAGATTTTACGATCAATTTCTAGGAGCTAAA